>NC_139568.1:3657794-3690294 GCF_965112155.1 Podarcis liolepis
CCTTCATCTGCCATTCTTCCAGAGTGGGTAAATCTTGTGTCTTCCAATACTTTGCAATAAGTATTCTTGCTGCTCTCCAGCAGGGAGAGCACGGGTCCTCCGCTACCCACGCCCACCCTGCACAGAAGACTTCCGCGCAGAGAGAGTAGGAGGAGACTGGGTGTCAAACAACTTTTATGTTGGAAAAAGATTTAAGAAACGCCCACTGACGGATTCTGCTAGCGACTGAGGCAGCCACGAAGTGAAGGGCTGCCCAGACTGAAAGGTTTAGCAAGGCAACAAAGCCTGGAGAGGCGGCAACTTACGCACGAGCAACCCATACACATTACAACTCCGTTCATATCGCCCATCAAAATTACATTATAGTCCAAATAGTCCATCAAGGTCTCATGCATCTTTTTAAAGAATTCAGATTTCCCCTTGTTTGGTGCATAAACTCCTACTATTAAGAATTTCTCTCCTTGTATTTGAATTTCAATTGCAACAAATCTTCCTTGGTCGTCTTTAAAGATAAATTTCGGTGATAGTCTCTCCTTTGCATAAATCACTACTCCTCTTTTTTTAACTTTGTCCGATGAGATAAACTCCTGACCCAGTCTTTTGTTGATCAGTAATTTTCTATGTAGCCGTATGACGTGTGTTTCCTGTAAACAAATCAAGTCCAATTGTTCCTTTTTTAATAAATGAATAACTCTTTTCCTTTTCTGGGGGGAGTTGAGACCATTAGAATTCCAGCTTAATAGTTGCAGAGCCATGATGTAGTTACTTTACTTTTCCTCCAACTGCACCAAGTGCCTGTTCCTGCTCTGTCGGTGGTATCACCTTCTCTAGGCAGTCCAGTCCAAAAGGTAGTTTTGCTATGTCTAATATTCCTCTTTCTAGTGCTCTTAGCTCTTCTCCAGATTCTTTCTGCAGGTCTTCTCCGTGGTCTTTCAAAAATCTTTCTTTGTCGTCCACTGATCTTATTTTTATCTTTCTTCCTTTGAAGCTGAAAGATAGGCCTTGGGGAAATTCCCACCTAAAGATAATTCTGTTACTTCTCAACAGGGCAAGCAAATCTCCATAATTGGACCTAAGGTCCAAAAGATATTTCGGAATGTCTTTAAATATCTCCACTCTTGACTGATGTATTTCTAAAGTCTTCTGAAAGTGCAGACTCAAGATTTTGTCTCTCTCCTCTTTTGTTCGGAGGGTGATCAAACAGTCTCTCACCCTGTTCTTCTTCCCTCCTCTTCCAAGCCTAAAAGCACTCACTATCTTAAAATCTTCCTTCTCCAAATCTAGGTCCCAAAAGTCTGCAAATTCCTGCATAAGAAAGTGAGTCAGATTGTCTTTCTCAAGTTCAGGTACAGCCCTGATCCTCAAATTCGTTTGTTTCTCCTTCAATTCAATCATAGACAATATCGACCTGTGGTCCTCAAGTTGTCTATGTATCGGTGGTATCTTCTCTTCTACAGCAACTGCTATTTCCTTTGCTTCTTCAGCTGTCTTTTTAGTCAAAGTAGATTCCTGTAGCAGTTTCTCAATAGTTTCTGTATTAGTATTTACCTTCTGTCCCAGATTGTTACTACTTGTAGTATTTTGATGTATTTCTATTTTGTTCTGTTTTATTTTGGTTTGGGGTTGGCTATTGAGTGGGGTGGGGATTTGTTGTGTTGGTACAATTGTTTTTGATTTGATTTGTTTTCTATTCTGTAAATGGAGGTTGGTTTGAGGCTTGGGATTGCTACCGTAGTGGGGCGAGGGAGGTATGGCGGTGGGGGCAGATGTCATAGGCGAAGGGGATCGAGATATGGATATGCTCGTACCCCTTCCAATCTGCGCCCCATCCCGAGGGACGAAGGTAGGGTGAGCAAGGATTACTCACCTCCGTCACTGGTGCTGTGCAATGCCAGGTCTATAGGCAAAAAAACCGCCACCCTGCGAGATTTCTTTACCTCGCAGGGGGTTGACCTGGCTTGTGTGACGGAGACCTGGGTGCGCGAAGGGGAAACTGTTACCTTACGAGAGATGGCGCCCCCGGGTTTCTCCGTCCTCCACCAGTCGCGGACTGTGGGCTGGGGGGGAGGGGTGGCATTATTAATCCGAGAAGTCTGTTCTTTCAGGGCTCTACCATCGCCATCGATCCCCGGCATTGAATGTGTTGGCCTAGTGTGGGGCTCCGAGGTGAGCTTGGCTGTCTGGCTGGTGTACCGGCCACCTAGCGCACCAGCAGCCACCCTGTCAGGCCTGTTGGAGGCGGTGGCCGGCTGGGCCTTGGAGTTCCCCAACCTATTGGTACTGGGGGACTTCAACATCCATGCTGATGCCACTCCCTCCTCACAGGCTCTGGACCTGGTGTCTTCCATGGCGACACTAGGGCTCTCCCAGTTTGTTTCGGGCCCCACACATCAAGCAGGCCACACGCTGGATTTGATCTTTGGTGCCGGTATAGATGTGATCATGTCTCCCTCGATGAAGGTGCCATGGTCTGATCACTACGCACTGAAAGCCAGGATTGATTTTCCACCCCCACCCTGCTTAGGTGGCGAGCCAATTTGGGCTCGCCCGCGGAGGCTGATGGACCCTGATAGATTCCGTCAGGCCTTGCGGGACCTTGCTCCCCCTGGCGACTCATTGACTGAGCTTGTTGAGGGCTGGAATATCCAGCTCCTAGCAGCCATCGATGAGATCGCACCTAGGCGCCCTCTGCGACCCCGCAGAAAACGGGCTCCCTGGTTTACCGAGGAGCTTCGGAAAATGAAGCGGGACCTCAGACGGCTAGAGCGAGTATGGCGGGGTGCCCGTGACGGAGCTTCAAGAACATCTTATAGGGTTTTTATGAAAACCTACGAGATGGCAGTGAAGGCCACTAAGAAGTCCTACTTCTCGGCCTCCATTGCCTCCGCTAGCTCTCGCCCGGCGCAATTATTTAGTATAATTAGGTCTTTAACGTCCCTCGAAGGACAGCCAAATTTAAATAACAATTCGACACACAGCTGCGAGGCATTTGCGAGCTTTTTTGCGGAGAAGGTCCTGTTGCTCCGCCATGACCTCCCTGCCAATTTGGATACAATGAAGGAACTGGAGGCCCCTCGACTGTCCTCGGGTCCAGTATTGGACCACTTTGACCGGATATCCCCAGCCGATGTGGACAGACTCCTCCAAGCTGGAAAGCCCACCACGTGTCCTCTTGACCCGTGCCCGTCCTGGCTGATTAGAGCGTGTCCAGACGAGGTGCGGGCCCCCCTGGGTGATATCATCAATTTGTCCCTTGGCACTGGGTTATTCCCAGGGGAACTGAAGGAGGCAGTGGTGCGTCCGCTCTTAAAGAAAACATCATTAGATCCTTTAGATCTATCCAATTACCGCCCGGTTTCGAATCTTCCATTCCTGGGTAAGGTGATTGAGAGAGCGGTTGCTGAACAGCTTGGTAGGTTTCTGGATGAAACATCTGTTCTCGATCCATTCCAGTCCGGCTTCCGCGCTGGTCATGGGACCGAGACGGCTCTGGTCGCCCTAACAGATGATCTCCGCAGGCAGCTGGATCGAGGCGGGTCGGGGCTGCTGATTCTTCTAGACCTGTCAGCAGCCTTCGACATGGTCGATCACGAACTCCTGGACCGCCGCCTTGCTGACGTGGGGATCCAGGACACAGTCCTTCAATGGCTGCGCTCGTTTCTCTCCGGTTGGGGACAGAGGGTGGCGCTTGGGGGGGAAGTGTCATCGCGCCACTCCTTGGTGTGTGGAGTGCCTCAGGGTGCGATTCTCTCCCCGATGCTTTTTAACATCTTCATGCGCCCCCTCGCCCAGCTTTGTTAGGGTGTGAAACCTAAGACGCTGGCAAGTTAGCAATGTCATGTGACTTTAAGTAGTCAAGCTCGTTAAGTTGTTAAGTTGTTAAGTTGCTCAGTATATAAAGAGTGTTTGTTCTCTCTTTGTGTTTGGGGCGTGAAGCAAAAATGTCTGAAAGCTCCGGAGGTGTTTCTGTTATCTTTCTGCAATAAACCTGTCTTTGGAAAGACAGGCTTCCCTGTGTCGTTATTTCTTTGCTGCTGAGACTCTGAAGCTTGTACTGCAACAAGAATCTCTGCACTGGACTTAATTAATACTCTGCAAAGAGAGCTGTTGCTGGTGGCGCAGCGGAAGCGTTTACTGGACCAGTACACAAACTCTCTTAGGTTATGGATCCTTCTACGTTTCTACAGCTGTATTGTGTGCAGAGAAAGTGAAAGCAGCTTTCAGATGAGAGAAGACCGGCTTGGTCGTAAATCCAGCTCTTAAAGGAGGCTGGAGGCGTCTGAAAAGTGAGTAAAACAAATCCCAAGGGGAAAGAGAAGCAAGGGCACACAGAGGGAGTAGCAGCAGACCCCAAGAATGGCAGTGGAAAATTTCCAGGTTCCCTTTACAAAGTTGAACTCTGCTAATTACGTGCAGTGGTCTAAGAGGGCTCAAGTCTGGTTGGAAGCCAAAGAAGTGTGGGCTGACTATGTCCAGAGGCGAAAGCCGTTTGTGGCTGTTGCAGCAGATGCCACAGCAGAGCAACAGGCTGCTGCACATGCTCAGAACAGGGAACATGATAAAATGGACACTAAAGCTAGATGCATGTTGATGGTATCGATAGACGATTCCCAATTACCTCATGTGGAAAATTTAAGGTCTGCATTTGAAATTTGGGAAGCTCTTAGGCGAATTCACCATAGAACCACGCCCGGAGAGAAGGTGAACATTATACGTGCTTTGTATGAGTTGAAACTGAAGCCAGGGGATAGTGTGGTTGAACACACGTCACAGATGACTGAGTATTTCAACCAACTGTCATCTTTAGGTGTGAATTTTCCTGAAAATATTAAAGTTTATACTCTGCTTAGCAGCCTGCATGCAGGGTTTGAAAACTTAGTACTAACTTTACAAGTTTTGCCAGAGGACCAGCTGAATATGAATTATGTGACTGGTAGATTGTGTGAACAAGAATATCAACATCATCGAAAACGTATTGATAATTCAAATACCCCAAGGGTTGGATGTTCAGATAATTCCCAGCGTGGGGAAACTAGCAGGCAGAGCTGTAAGGAAGCCTCACAAGTGTCTGTTATGGCCAGCAAGTCATGTTTTCGATGTGGCAGCAGGTTTCATTTGATAGCAAAGTGTCCAGAAAAGCAACAGGAATTACAACAGTCCAAGGCCAGTTTCCGGAGTTACAGGGGAAGACGACGTGAGAACTACAAGAATCAACGATCCAGAGGGGGAGCAGGTGCTGATAAGGGACTAGCTGCAATGGCAGCACAACAGAGTCCTAAAAGGAGCCAACAAACCTTGAAGTGGATAATTGACAGTGGAGCAAGTCACAGTTTAGTTCCAGCGACATCTAGTGGCCGCTTGATGAACTGCAAGACATTGCCAGTTGCAAAAACCGTGACTATAGCAGACAATAGTAAACGAGAAATGAACCTTAAAGGCACAATTTATGTTAACTGTTTGCAAACTAACCTTCCTGTTTTTGTTCTTCCAGGAATGAAGAATGGACTTTTGAGTGTGTCATGCCTGGTAAAAAGTGGTTTTAAAGTTGAGTTTGAAAATGATGTGTGCACCATTTCGAAACAGGGAAAGGAGCTAGTTAAAATTCCCTGTGAGGATGGGCTTTTTGTTTTGGATGAAGAGCAGTTAGCAGCAGGTAGATGTTCAACAGGTGAAGCGCAAGCTAAGTGTGTAAATAAGGCTCCTCATACAGGTTGTGCACATCTACTACACAGAAGGTTAGCTCATATATGCTTTAAGTATGTAAGCAAGATGCCAGATTTAGCTGAGGAGTGTAACATTAAACCCTGTCCAAATTTTCTGGATTGTTGTGCTTGTAAACATGCTAAGGTTAAGACATGTAACTATCCTAGATCTGATAGAGTAAGCAAGAAACCCTTTGAACTTGTGCACACAGACGTGTGTGGCCCTATGCCAGTCAAATCGCTTGGAGGTGCGAGATTTATGCAAATTTTGGTGGATGATTTTTCAAGGGCTAGTTGGGTTTTCTTTCTGAAAGAAAAATCACAAGCAGCTTCCATCCTGATGGATTGGATTGAAGAAGTCGAATGTAAATTTGACACCAGGGTACGTAAAATACAATCAGATCGTGGTGGGGAATATGTGAACCACACGCTGGAGACGTGGTTAAAAAGGAAAGGTATAGTTCATAGACTTACCAATCCCTATTCACCACAGGAGAATGCAGTTGCCGAAAGAAAATTTCGAACATTACAGGAAGCCATTGCTGCTTTGCTGTTTGATTCTGGACTTCCACAGCGTTTTTGGGCTGAGGCTGCACTGTATGCGAATTATACTTTTAACAGAGTGTACAATAGCACAGTAGGCAACACTCCTTACTTCATGCTATTTGGGGAAAAACCAAAAATTGATCATCTAAGAGTTTTTGGATGTCGTGCTTATGTGCTGGTGCCTAGGGCACAACGTAGGAAAGGTGATCCTAGGTCTAAAGAAATGTTTTTCTGTGGTTATCAAGCAAACACAAAAGGTTGGAGATTTGTGAATGTAGAAGGCAATCAAACGAAAATCACAATCAGCAGAAGTGCAGAATTTTGTGAACAGGATGGTTGGAATAAAATTCATGGGAATCCTGACATACTATTTGATGTGGTGAACAGTAGCAATGAAACTCAGGCCCCAGGGCAGGTGTTAGTTCCAGAACAGACTGAGGAATTTAAGTCTGAGGACGAGGGTGAGAAATCACCTAGTTCACCCAAGTCTGTAAAGTCAGAATCTTCTAGCTCTAAAAGTTCACCTGTACAGCAAGAGAGACGTGTAAAGTCAGAATCAGAAAGTTCTTCAACTACTAGTGACAAACAGGTGACGACTAGTGATTCTGGGTCAGAGGGGGAAACTGAAGGAACATCGCAGGAACTGTTAAGGCGTTCTCAGCGTACCAACAAAGGTAAACCTCCTGAAAGGTACCAAGCTATTAGTGTTTGGGCTGGTTTGGCAAATTGCGAACCTGAAAGTTTTGAGGAGGTTGAGCAATTACCCCAGGAGGAGGCCAGTAGGTGGCGTGAGGCCATGCAAAAGGAGTTGAATTCTATGAAAGAACTGGGTGTGTTTTCCATCACCAAACTGCCAGAAGGTACCAAAGCAGTAAGTTGTAGGTGGGTGTACAGGATAAAGACAACAGCGATGGGGAAACCAGAGTACAAAGCAAGGCTTGTAGCTCGAGGTTTTACGCAAAGAAAGGGGTTACATTATTCCGAAGTCTATGCACCCACTTCAAGGAGTGAAACCCTACGGGCACTATTAGCAGTTGCTGCTCAGAAAGGGTTCAAAGTGAATCAATTTGATGTCTCTACAGCTTATCTTCATTCAGACTTGGCTGAAGAGCTCTATATGGAGCTACCGCCAGGATTGAAAGTTGGTAAATCAAATCAGGTATGGAAACTACATAAATCTATTTATGGACTCAAGCAATCTGCTCATAATTGGAATGAGTGTTTGAATGACGTTTTGGTAAGCATTGGTTTTAGCAGGAGCAAGGCTGACAATTGCTTGTATTTCAGAAGTTCAGGAGATGCTCAAGAATCTTTGCTTGTTTATGTAGATGACCTGATTTATACTTCAAAGACACAAGAACAAGTAAAAAAACTAGCCAAAGAGTTAAATAAACACTTCAAAGTTAAGAATCTTGGTGATGTGCAGGTCTATCTTGGTGTTCAGATAGATAGGACCAAAAATGGCAGTTTTCTACTGAATCAAAAAGGCAAGATATTGCAAATGTTGAAAAAGTTTAACATGATGGAGTGTGCAGGTGTTAGAACACCAATGGAAATGGGTTTTGTAAAAGACAATGAGTTCAAGGATAGTGCTGAATTCAAGCGTGCTGAAATCTTTCAGTCAGCACTGGGAAGCTTACTTCATCTTTCGCAATGGAGTAGACCAGATATTGCTTACGCTGTTAACTTACTCAGCAGAGAAGCTTCGAAACCTAGTGTAAATGCATGGAAAGGAATTCAAAGAGTGTTAAGATATTTACAATACACCAAAGATTTTTGCCTTGAATTATCTTCAGAAGGACAAGCACAGATTACTTGTTGGACAGATAGTGATTGGGCAAATTTAAAGGATAGAAAATCAGTGTCTGGCTGTGTAATAAAATTTGGTAACTCTCTGATTGGGTGGAGATCCAAGAAACAGAACCTAATTGCTTTGTCGTCAACAGAAGCTGAGTTCTGTGCCTTATCTGAGTTATGTAGAGATCTAGAATTTTACAAATGCTTGGCACAAGAGATGTATGAAAAGGGCATCACTCCAATCACTGTATGGGGTGATAATCAACCGTGTCTTAAGTTAGCACAAAATGGGCAGTTTAAAGGTCGTACAAAACATTTGGATATCCGCTTTCAAAATGTTTGTCAAACGGTAAAAGCAGGAATTGTTAAATTAAATTACTGTCCCAGTCATGAAAATCAAGCTGATGGTTTTACAAAAGCGCTTGGGTTTCAGCGGCATGAAAACTTTTGTGAAGAAATGGGTCTGAAGTAATTTTTGTTTTTTGTATTGCCAGCGAGAGGGGGTGTTAGGGTGTGAAACCTAAGACGCTGGCAAGTTAGCAATGTCATGTGACTTTAAGTAGTCAAGCTCGTTAAGTTGTTAAGTTGTTAAGTTGCTCAGTATATAAAGAGTGTTTGTTTTCTCTTTGTGTTTGGGGCGTGAAGCAAAAATGTCTGAAAGCTCCGGAGGTGTTTCTGTTATCTTTCTGCAATAAACCTGTCTTTGGAAAGACAGGCTTCCCTGTGTCGTTATTTCTTTGCTGCTGAGATTCTGAAGCTTGTACTGCAACAAGAATCTCTGCACTGGACTTAATTAATACTCTGCAAAGAGAGCTGTTGCTGGTGGCGCAGCGGAAGCGTTTACTGGACCAGTACACAAACTCTCTTAAGCTTGTCCGGAGTTTTGGGCTGGGTTGCCATCAGTATGCCGATGACACCCAACTCTATCTGTTGATGGATGGCCATCCTGACTCGGCCCCAGATACACTGACCAGATGTCTGGAAGCTGTGGCTGGATGGTTACGTGGGAGCCGGTTGAAGTTAAACCCTTCGAAGACAGAGGTCCTCTGGCTGGGACGGAGCGATATGGGATTGAGGGGGCAACTCCCGTCTCTTGCGGGGGTGCAATTAGTGCCAGCATCGTCCGTGAAGAGTTTGGGTGTAATCTTCGATACCTCCCTCTCTATGGAGGCGCAGATTACAGCTATAACAAAGGCGGCATTTTTTCATCTCCGCCAATCTAAGCAGTTGGCTCCTTATCTCTCTCGCCCTGACCTAGCCACTGTGATCCATGCGACGGTCACCTCCAGACTGGATTATTGTAACTCGCTCTACGTGGGGCTGCCCTTGAGACTGACCCAGAAACTCCAGCGGGTGCAGAATGCCGCGGCGAGACTCCTTACGGGGTCTTCGCTACGAGATCATATCCATCCGGTGCTGTACCAGCTGCACTGGCTCCCGGTGGAGTACAGGATCAGGTTTAAGGTGCTGGTTTTAACCTTTAAAGCCCTATACGGCCTAGGACCCTCGTACCTACGGGACCGCCTCTCCTGGTATGTCCCACAGAGAAATTTACGGTCTGCAAATAAAAACACCCTAAAGATCCCAGGCCTCAGAGAGGTTAGGCTGGCCTCAACTAGAGCCAGGGCCTTTTCGGCTGCGGCTCCAATCTGGTGGAATGCTCTGTCACAAGAGACTAGGGCCCTGCAGGACCTGACATCCTTCCGCAGGGCCTGCAAGACAGAGCTGTTCCACCAGGCCTTTTGTCAGGGCGCAGCCTGACCCCCTCCTCTGGCAATCTGCACAAAATTTTGCTTGATGGTTGCCATTAATTTGATTTTAATTTGATTTAATTAATTTTATAATGAATGTTTTAGAATGTTGAACTATTTTGATTGTTGTTAGCCGCCCTGAGCCCAGCTTCGGCTGGGGAGGGCGGGATATAAATAAAATTTATTATTATTATTTATTATTTGATCAATTTTAATTGATGCTTCAGCTACTTGTTTACTTAGTTTTTCCAGAGATTCATTAATTTTGCCTAAAACCTGAGCTAAAACATCTTCGGTTGCCATTCCTTTAGGTTTAGGTTGTACAAATGCAGCCCCTGATGATGCAGAGGGGCCAGGTGTTGATGCTCTTCGCTGCAGCCCAGTGTCTGGGCGAAAAGATCTGCCAGACCTCGTTGTTTTTTCCTGAGGCAAATCTATCTTTTCTTTCCCATCTGCCATAACACTCTAGTTAAAGCCCAAGGTCAGTCCCACAGCCTGAATTTGTTTTGAAGTGGAAAATTCCCCTGGCCCAGTTGTTATTGTAACAATTTCAAGCTTCCTCTAGGGGGACACAGTAGCAGTCAAAAATTGTTGCCTTAAAAAAAATAACCTTTTTTAATCCCCCAATTCACAAAATAGACAACAGTTTCAACTTCAGTTATTTTCCAGTTACTTTAAAACCAGGAGAAGGAGAAGAGATAGACGATAAAAAGCAGTAGATTTAATCTAGACTTGTTATTTTATTATTTGCATACAAGTGATGGCTCTAAAAGTTCTGTCCTGGAACGTGAACGGACTCAACAATAAAAATAAAAGGAATCAGATTGCGCATATTCTATTAAAAAGGAACCTTGACTTAATCTGCCTACAAGAGACTCACGTAATAAGAAAGCATAAGAGAATTTTAAGCAATAAGAGATTAGGATTGGATTTTGTGGCTTCAGATAGAGTTAAGAAACGAGGAGTGGTTCTATATATAAAGGAAAAACTTGATCCAAAATTACTGTATAAAGATGAACAAGGGAGAATGATTGTAGTGCAGATTATGTTTCAATGAGTAAAGATTATTGTCGTCGGACTATACGCACCTAATGACAGAAAAGCAGTCTTTTTCTCTGAATTAGGTAATAAGTTAACAGAGTGGATGGATCAAAAAATGATAGTGATGGGTGACTTTAATGGGGTGGTGTCACCGAACCTGGATAAATCAACAAGAAAACACGAGATTAAGGAAGGCAAGTTACCGCGGACATTTTTTGATTTGGTTGATAATATGGGACTAATTGATGCGTGGAGATTCAAAAACCCTACTGTAAAACAATATACTTTCTTCTCAAATCCTAAGCAGAGTTGGGGGAGAATAGATGGTATTTGGATCACTAAGGAATTGATACAGAATTTCATCAAATCTGAAATTCTCCCACAGACTATATCTGATCATAACCCAGTATATTTAGAGTTAAAGGGTAAAGAGACTAGAGTACTTAGATGGAGAATGAACGAATCTCTATTTAATGATCAAAAGATAGTGATTAAGGCAAAAGAAACAATTGAAGAGTACTTTAAGTGGAATTTAAATAAAGGGACAGCTTTAGCAACGGTTTGGGACGCAGGGAAAGCCGTCATGAGGGGCTTTCTAATTCAGAAAAACAGTCATCAAAGAAAAGAAAAAGAGAAAAAGAAGGAGGAGATCTTGGTACAGTTAATGGAGAATGAAAGACAATCAACTACTAAGCCAGGTGATGAGACTATAAAACAAAATATAAAGTTATTACAAGTCCAATTTTCTATGATAGTAAACCAGGAGATTGAGGGGAAAGTTAAAATGTTGAAACAGAAGAGTTTTTAATCTGCTAATAAAATAGGAAAATATTTGGCCTGGCAACTAAGAGAAAGGAAAAAACAAAATACGATATGTAGGATAAGGGATGGAGATAAGATAGTGGAAGACCCAAATGAAATAAGAAGGTTGTTTCAGAAATACTATAAGGATCTATATAAAAGAGATAAGGAGTCAGGCCATGATATAGAACGCTATCTGAAAGAACATCATTTACAACAGATATCAACCGAAGAAAAAGAATTATTAAATCAGCTGATTACAGAGGAGGAGGTAAGGAAGGCAATATCAAAGATGAAAATTGGCAAAGCGCCGGGGCCAGATGGTCTGTCAGCCAAATATTATAAAGTATTAAGTGATCAAATAAGCCCAACCCTATGTGAAGTGATGAACAATACTTTATTTTTTTTTATATATATAATTTTTATTGGGTTTTCCGCTTTTATAAAAACAAAACACACACAAATAATAACACATAACAAAACATGTATAAATTCAGCCAGTCCTCGTTTCATAACCTTATTCCCTGACTTCCCCCCATCCCCCCTCTTGCATCCCAATTCCCAAAATTATATCAGCAAGTTGGTATTTCTCCTCTTAACCATCTTATTCGTCTTATTACCTCTTTTGTAATTAAAATTGATATTCCTAAGTTGGACTTAAATTCTCTTCCATCGATTTTTCATTTTATCTTAATTAGAAGTCATATCAACCAAGCCTAAAAGTCTTAGGAGTTTCTGATAATCTCCTCTTCCCTCCCTCCCATCCCCGGTTTTTGTCCCTTCCCAATGAAAGTCCAAGGTCAAAATTCTCAGCCTGGGTTCCTCACGTCCGAGGCTTTCAAATCTCTTTCAGTCCCTCTCCGCCGGTCTTGTTGGTAGTCCTTTATGTCAGTCGTCGAGCCTGGAAAAAACTCTTTCGGCATCCAAGTATATTCTCTTCCCACAAGGAGGTTTGTAGTCAACTGCTGGTAAATTTCCACAAAGCCTGTATCCTCAGAACCAAAGTCCAAACGGAGGCCCCAAACATATCTCTTTATTTTAAGCTCCTGTATTCCATATTGTCCCAGGGCCTCCTCCTTCTTCTTCTGCATCTTTCGCAGACTTGTGGTAGATGTGTTCCCAAAGTCTCCTTGCTTGTATTCCACAGATGTCAGCTTTTGGATGTTGCTTCCCAAAGTTACTTTCTCTTTTTCTTGTTTAGTCTCTTCCACCTCTGAATATATTGTTTCCCCTTCAGCTGTGGATTCTTTCTCATTCAGGTCCTCAACACACACAGCAGAGTTGCCTGTTCCCAAGGTCATAGTCATAAGTTGTTTATTCATGGCCAAGCTCTGCTCTTGTAAGGTTCCCACCAATTGAAACATCCTTTCGATTTCCACTAGTAACTTTCCATCCACAGCCATTGTATCCATTGTAATTTCACAGAATTCCCCCTAGGGGGAATCTGGTTACTTGTTAGTCTTTTGCTCAACAACCCTTTAACTTCTTATTATTACTTTGTTTCCAACAATTTTGACTCAATTGTAGCTCGTCTTAGTCCAGGGGGGTCTTAAACAACAATTTTTCCGCTTTAAATTGCCCGTTTGACAGCTTTGACAGCTGTCAAACTCCGCAGCTCTTACACAGGCACAAAGGCAGGACGCTCCCGGACCCGGGAGGGGGGGTTGTTTAAAACAAAAAGAAGGCTTCTGAAACTCCACTCTCCAGCATAAGATTTCCCTTAGCCAAATCTTGAAAGTTAATGTCCTTTTTAACTCACCCCACCGAGGGTAGGCTCTCCAGCTTAGCTCTTATGTCGTTGCTTAGATCTTCTGCAAGGGGGGGGGGTGCGGACTTCCTTTTAGCACACCCCCCGGTCGTCTCTAATTCAAGGTAAAAAATTTTAAAGTCCCAATCCGTCTTACTCGCGGGTAGTTCTTTCAATCCAAATTTCCAAGGAAGGAAGTCAGCGCTCTCTGGTCATGGCTCGCGGCTTCGCTCCACCGAGGTAGCGATCGACTCTCAGTGCCACGCCACCCCCGTATCCCCTCCGCAGCCTTTAAAAAGGCTCTTTGCGAATCAGGGGGGGCGCTTAAGGCACCCGCCGAGTCTTCAGTCCGCAGGCATCCGCGCCTGCGGTTTTTAAGGGTCCCCGCGTCGCCGGCGCGGCAAAGACCCGTCCCCGGTGGAGCCGATTCCCTCCGCAGCTCGGAGGGAATCCGCCATTTCCAGATCGCGTCAACCCGGAAGTCTTGATGAACAATACTTTAAAAGAAGGGAAGACCCCGAACACCTGGAAGGAAGCCTATATTACACTAATTCCTAAAAAAGATGTGGATGCTTTAGAGGTGAAAAACTATAGGCCGATTTCGTTATTAAATAACGACTATAAATTGTTTGCGGATGTAATGGCAGAAAGATTTAAAAAAGTACTTAATAACAGAATCCATAAAGATCAAATGGGCTTCCTTCCAGGGAGACAATTGAAGGACAACGTAAGAAATGTGATAGATATCATTGAATATTTGGAAACCAGAATAGACAAACAAGCTGCTTTGATTTTCATTGACGCCGAAAAGGCCTTCGATAACGTTTCTTGGTGCTTCCTGATAGAAAATCTAAAAACGATGGGGCTGGGTGAAAGATTTAGAAAAGGTATAGAAGCTATCTACAGTGAACAAAAAACTAAGCTAATAATAAATAACTCGACATCAGAATTTTTCGACATATCTAAAGGGACTAGACAAGGCTGCCCCCTGTCTCCTCTGTTATTTATAATAGTACTTGAAGTACTTACTAAGAGACTGAGAGAGGTAGCGGAAGTGAAAGGGATTAAGGTAGGGACTAAAGAACATAAGATAAAAGCTTTCGCGGATGATATTGTATTAACTTTAGAAGACCCGAAAAATAGTATGAAAGAAGCCTTGCAAAAATTTGAAGAGTTTGGAGCGGTGTCAGGCCTCAAGATTAATAAAAATAAGACTAAAATGTTGACTAAAAATCTAACTAAGGAAGATATTGTAGTACTAGAACAAAAGACGGGAATTATGACAGCAAAGAAAGTGAAATACCTTGGAGTGTGGATATCAGCGAAAAATATTAACCTATATAAGGATAATTATTGTCAGGGGTACAGGGACAGAGGCACAGGGAAGGCAGGAGATGGAGAGCGATGGAGAGGAATCCCAGGACAGCGAGGAAGAGGATAGCAATGACACAAGGGATTCCATGAGTCTCTCCAGCGAATCAGAGGATTCCCAGAAGGGGGCGCCTGTGGTAAGGGCAAGGGGAGCCCCAGGGGGAAAGTGTCAGGAGCGGGGGGCCAGCAGGGGACCCCAAAGCGGCAGCTGGGAATCAGGGCCAGCCTCCCCACCAGAGCGCAGCGAAGGGGGGGGGGAGGTTCCAGTGTGTCAGAGGGAGCAGCTCCGGCGACAGAGAAAGAGGAGGGATCAGAGCAAGCCGTTCTCCCGGAAGAGGAGGAGGGCAGTGAGGGGAGTAGCATAACTGTCAAAAGGAAGGTCAGAGGTTGGGCGCGCGCGCCAAGTTCTAATGAGGAGGCGCGCGGAAGAACAGGGAGCCCGGAGGAGGAGCCAGGTCCCAAAGCCCGCAGGAGGGGGGAGGAGCAGTCTGGAGATTCCGCTTCAGGAGAATCCAGGAGGGGAGGAACCCCGGCGGGCAGAAAGACCCTGCGGAAAAGGAAAGAGAGAAAAAGGTGGAGCAGCGTTAGCTTATTAAACTGGTGTAGGGGAGGGACCGATTCAGAGGGGACTTCTACTGTCTAAGGTTAACAGACGTGGGGGCTGCGCGCCTCGGTTGTGGAACTTACTATGAACTGCAATAAACGTCCTTGTATATAAGAAGAACCTGGCGTTGATCTTTTGTGAGCTGAGATCTGAGGCAGCCCTGACAATTATGAAGTCACTTGGAAGAATATTAAGAAAGATCTTGAAATCTGGGAGAGATTGAGGCTATCTTTTCTGGGGAGGATAGCGGTTATCAAAATGAACGTTCTCCCCAGAATGTTATTTTTGTTCCAAACCATTCCGGTACTAAAAGGTTTAAAGCAGTGTAAAGAGTGGCAAAGAGCCTTAGCGAGATAAATCTGGCAAGGCAAAAGACCACGAATAAAAATGAAAATATTGGTGGACAAAAAAGAAAGAGGGGGATTCGCTCTACCGGATCTAAGTTTATATTATGAAGCGGCGTGTTTAGTGTGGCTGAAGGATTGGATAAGATTGGAAAATAGGGACATCTTGGACTTTTTTTTTTTTATAAAATTTTTATTGGTTTTACAAAATTTTTAAAACAATACAAACATATAAAAAGACATACAAACACGTATAGTTTCATAGCCTTTTTTTCGTAAACCTTGTCTCTCAGACTCCCCCATACCTCCCCTTTCTGCATCCCAATGTCCAAAATTTTTTTAGCAACTTCTAAATATTTCTGTCAAACCTCTGTCCTCTTAATCTTTCCTTCAGTCTAATCTTATGTCACTGTAACCCTTTCTTTCTCAAAACCTCAACATTCTAACATTCATCGAGTTTATAGTAGTCCTTAAGATAGATTTTAAATTTCTTCCATTCTTCTTCCGCCGTCTCCTTCCCCTGATCGCGGATTCTGCCAGTCATCTCAGCCAGTGTCATATAGTCCATCACTTTCATCTGCCATTCTTCCAGAGTGGGTAGATCTTGTGTCTTCCAGTACTTTGCGATAAGTATTCTTGCTGCTGTCGTAGCATACATAAAGAAAATTCTGTCTTTCTTTGACACCAATTGGCCGACAATGCCCAAGAGAAAGGCCTCTGGTTTTTTAGAGAAAGTACATTTAAGTACATTTTTCAATTCATTGTATATCATATCCCAGAAAGTCTTAATCTTCGGGCACGTCCACCAAAGGTGATAGAAAGTACCTTCAGTTTATTTACACTTCCAACACTTATTGTCAGGCAGGTGATAAATTTTTGCTAGCTTGACTGGGGTCATGTACCACCTATAGATCATTTTCATAATATTTTCCTTTAAAGCATTACATGGTTAGGGTTAGGGTTAGGGTTTGGGTTCTAACAATTCAGTTTCTAGTTTTGATTTCTCCACCTGGAAGCCAATTTTCCTATCTTGTTTGTAAACCTCCATTATTTGAAAATAATGGAGCCAATCTCGTACTTTAGGTTTCAGTTTCTCATGACTCTGTAATTTCAATTTGTCTCCATCTTGTTCCAAAATTTCCCAATACTTTGGCCATTCAGCCTCCATATTGGGCTTTTTGAATGCCTTAGCCTCCAAGGGTGACAACCATCTAGGGGTTTTATTTTCCAACAAATCTTTATATCTTGTCCAAACATTAAACAGTGCTTTTCTGACAATATGATTCTTAAAGGCCCTATGCACCTTAATTTTGTCATACCATAGATATGCATGCCAACCAAATGTATTATTGAAACCTTCCAAGTCCAAAATATCTGTATTCTCGAGGAGCATCCACTCTTTCAGCCAGCAAAACGCTGCTGCTTCATAATACAATTTTAAGTCCGGCAGGGCAAATCCCCCTCTTTCTTTAGCATCTGTCAGAATTTTAAATTTAATTCTGGGCTTTTTGCCCTGCCAGACAAATTTCGAGATATCTTTCTGCCACCTCTTGAAACAATCCATCTTGTCAAGGATTTGCAAAGTTTGAAACAAAAATAGCATTCTAGGCAATACATTCATCTTGATAACTGCAATTCGGCCTAACAATGAAAGTTTCAAATTTGACCATATTTCTAGATCTTTTTAAATTTCTGACCAACATTTTTCATAGTTGTCCTTATACAAGTTCAAATTTTTTGATGTCAAGTGGACCCCTAGGTATTTCACCTTCTTAACCACTGTCAAACCTGTCTCTTCTTGAAATTTCTCCTTCTCCCTAGCTGTTAAATTTTTTTCTATGACTTTAGTTTTTTGTTTATTCAGTTTAAATCCGGCTACCTGGCCAAATTGTTGAATTATCTCCAACACCCTTTTCGCACTAGTGTTTGGCTCTTGTAAGGTCAATACTAAGTCGTCTGCAAAAGCCCTTAACTTGTAATGTTTATCTCCGACCTGTACACCTTTAACCTGCTGGTCATTTCTAATCATATTCAGCAACACCTCCAGAACAGAAATAAAGAGCAATGGGGAAATTGGGCACCCCTGTCGTGTTCCTTTTTCTATCTTAAGTTCCTCAGTTATCACATTATTTACAATCAGCTTAGCTTTTTGTTCAGAATATATCGCACCCATACCGTTCTCAAATCCTTGGCCTACCCCCATCCCATGAAGATTCTTTTTCATAAAACTCCAAGAGATATTGTCAAAGGCTTTCTCCGCGTCCACAAAAATCAACACTGCTTTGGTGTTTATGTCCACCTCTAGCAATTCTAAAATGTCTATTATATTTCTTACATTGTCTGATAGATGCCTTTTTGGGAGAAAGCCTGCTTGGTCCTTATGAATCTTCTCCATCAACACTCTTTTAAATCTTTTTGCCAGAATGTCTGCAAAGATTTTGTAATCCACATTAAGTAATGATATTGGGCGGTAGTTCTTAAGTTGAGTCTTTTCAGTCTCTGTCTTTGGTATGAGTGAAATATACGCTTCTTTCCACGATTCTGGTGCCTTTTTCCCCTCTAAGATCTCATTACAGACTTCCTTTAATGGTTGAACCAACCATTCCTTCAAAGATTTATAATATCTGGAAGTCAGTCCATCTGGCCCTGGGGATTTGCCCAATTGCATGTCCTGAATGGCACCCTCTATCTCTTGTTCTGTTATTCTCTGGTTTAAATCCACCTTGCTTTGATGAGAGATTTTTTGTAATCCATATTTATTAAGGAATTTATCTATGTCCTCTTCATTTTGTGGTCCTTGAGAATAAAGTTTTTTAAAATAGCTCAGGAAACAGTTTCTAATCTCATTAGGTTTAGATATGTTCTTTCCCTCCACTTCTAGACTTGTAACTGTATTTAGTTTCTGCCTTTTCTTCAATTGCCATGCCAGAAGTTTGCCACATTTATCTGCCGATTCGAATGTCTTTTGTTTCATTTGCTTTAACTTCCACTCAATATCTTGATTCATCAATTCCATGTATTGTATCTGGTATAACTTAATCTCTCTCAAAATCTCCTGGGACTTTGGTTTTGATCTTAATTTTTTCTCTCCTTCTTTTATCTTTTCCAAAATCTTTTCCTTCTTCTCATTCTGCTTTCTCTTCTTTATTGAATTTTGTTGAATTAAAAAACCTCGCATCACAGCTTTACTTGCGTCCCAGATCACTCTTTTTTCCACGTCGGCCTTTAAATTTATTTCAAAATAGTCCTTTAAGGTTTTTTGGGCCTTCATGTGGACCTCCTTGTCTCTAAACAGGGTGTCGTTCATCCTCCATCTAAATTGACCAGTTGTTGTGAGTTTCATTTCCATCTTTACGGCGTTATGGTCGGAGCAAGTTTTTGGGCAGATTTCTATCTTCTTAATCTTTGGAGCCATCCCACTAGTGATCCAGATTTGATCAATTCTGGTCCAGGTCATCATTGCTTGAGAAAAGAATGTTCCTTCTCTCTCAAGAGGGTTCCTTGTTCTCCATATATCTATTAAGTCCATATTTTCAGTCATTTCAAAAAAAGTCTTCGGGAGTCTCCCTTCCTTTGAGATTGTCAGTCTTTGTGCTTTATCCATATTTGTAGAAACCACACCATTCATATCTCCCATAATTATCATATTATAATCCAAATAGTCCATCAGAGTTTCGTGGAGTTTCTTGAAGAATTCCGCCTTACCTTCATTTGGTGCATAAATTCCAACTATTAAAAATTTTTCTCCTTGTACTTGTATTTCAAATGCCAAGTATCTTCCTTGTTCATCTTTAAACATCATTTTTGGAGCCCATTTCTCTTTTACATAAATCACAACTCCTCTTTTCTTAACTTTGTCCGATGAAATAAATTCTTGTCCTAATCTTTTATTTGTGAGTAGTTTCCTGTGTGCTCTGGTTACATGGGTTTCTTGTAGACATATCAAATCCAGTTGTTCTCTTTTCCAAATATGAAAAACTTGTCGTCTCTTCAAAGGCATATTGAGCCCATTACAATTCCAACTAAGGAATTGCAGGGCCATCTTGTTATTTTTCTGTTACTCCTCCAACCGCTCCAAGTTGTTGCTCTTCCTCTGATGGTGGTGGGTTACGTCCAAACGATAGGTTCAGAATGTCTAATGCTCTCCTTTGTTCTGCAATTGGGTCCTTCTGTAAGTCCTCTTGGTTTCTTTCCAGGAACCTCTCTTTGTCTTGTATTGTCTTTATTTTCACCTTCTTTCCCTTGTAGTCAAAAGACAGTCCTTGTGGGAACTCCCACCTGAAAGGAATGGTGTTCTTCTTCAGCAGGTAAACCAAATCCTTGTAGAATGTTCTCAACTCCAAGATATGTTTAGGGATGTCTTTAAAAATCTGTATGGATGAATTTTCAATTTGCAAGGCCTTTTGGTAGTGTAATTTTAATATTTTATCTCTTTCTTCCTTAGATCTCAGGGTGATCAAGCAATCCCTCGGGGTCTTTCTGTTCAGTCTTTTGCCCAGTCTGAATGCTGTTATTATCTTAAATTCTTCCTCCTCCAAATCTTCCCAGAAATCAGCAAACTCTTGTGTTAAAAACTCCGCCAGGTTGTCTCCTTCACTCTCGGGAATCAGTCTCAATTTCAGATTTCTTTCCTTTCTCTGTAATTCCCACAAGGCCAGAGTTACATCATGTTCACGAACCTTTTTAGCAATCGGTTCTAAATTCTCTTGGGTCTCTCCAGCAATAGTTCTAGCTTCCTCTGCAATCTTACGTGTTGCAGAATTTTCTTGAACCAGCCTATTTATAGATTCTGTGTTCAAGTCCAATCTTGCTGTTAGTTCTGTTAGTTTCTGTGTATTTTCTGTACTCTGCTTTGTCAAAGTCTCCAAAGATTGATTTATCTTGAGTAACGCTTGTGTCACTGACTCCATGGAGGCAGCTGTCACTTTTTCTTGTCCTGTTGTTCCTGTAGGAGTTACGCCTGTAATTGAGCCTCTTTTCTTTTGTTGCTGCTGCTGGTGTTGTTGTTGCTTAGCTTTGGCTCTGGTGGTTATCTCTTCTGCTGGGCCACTCATGTCCCAAGGTCGTTCCCACAAAAACAGTCCCCTGATGGAAAATTCCACTGTCCTAGACTGTTACACCCGTTACTTTAGCCCTCTAGGGGGAGCGAAACAAAATGTCCGAATACGGAGACAAAAAAGTTAAAGACAAGTATATCAGGAGGCTTGCAGATACATGTTACAGCACTTTTCCAATAGATACTATTTCAGCATACTCCAATATACTGTAGCAACAAGATCTAAAAATTTTGTAGCAAAGGAAACTTCAACCATGTAACTTTCCCAAGAATTTAAAGACAGTTCAGTGCTCTATTGTCTTATTTGGCAGTCCGTTTCAGGGTATTAAGGCAGCAGAAGATTTTTCCCTTTTAGATAAGTCATGCAGTTCTTATTGTCCCTTTTTTCCTCCCCTCTATCCTGCTTGTTAGAGGGGGGATCTAAGTCCAATGTCAGGTTAAATAATCAAGAAATGGTTCATGCGGATGCAGCTTTAAAATTCCGTTGCTTTAGCAGTCATGCAGTCAGGGGGAGGCAGACTTCCTTAATTTTTACCTTCCCCGTTTTCAGCCAAATTTTCTTTTAAAGGGTTCCAAATTAGCGTTCAGTCTTACTCACAGGTTTTCCAGTCTCAGATTTACAGGAAGAAATCGGCGCTCTCCGTCAATGGCGACGCGGCTTCACTCTGTGGGCTGGGTAGCGACTCTCAGCACCGCGCTCTCCCGATGCCGTTCCAGAGCCTTTAAAAAGGCTCTTTCTGCAGTAAGGGGGGGCGCTTCTGGTGCCCACCGAGTTTCCTTGTTCACAGGCTTCAGCGCCTGTGATTTTAGGGGTCCCCCGCTTGCCGTAGCGGGTCAGACCCGAACTCGCAGAGCAGTCCTCCTCCGGAGCTCGGAAAGAGGACCGCCATTAACGCTGGTGCCGACCGGAAGTCCTCGGGACATCTTGGACTTGGAAGGTTTCGATAACAGGTACGGGTGGCACGCGTACCTGTGGTACGAAAAGGTGAAAGTTCATAGAGGCTTTCTAAATCATATTTTTAGGGGACCACTATTCCAAGTATGGGAAAGAAATAAAAATATATTGGAAAGGAAGACACCTTGGTGGATTTCACCAATTGAGGTGTTAACTATAAAAAAAAAAATATGGAAGGGAAGAATGCCACCTATGAAGAACTAACTTGGAAGACAGATCAAGGGATTAAACTTAGACCATATGAAGAGATCAAAAATTTATTTACTGGGTGGTTGCAATACCACCAAGTAAATGACCTTTTAAAAGAAGACAAAAAGAAAGTAGGATTTGAAGATAAAAAATCTAAATTTAATGTAGAAGTTATAGAAGGTAAGAACAAAACACTGTCAAGGATGTATGATATTTTGCTGGAGTGGTATACAAAAGATGAGGAGGTGAAGGAGGCCATGACTAAGTGGGCGATAGACATTGGATATAACATCGACTTTGAGAGGTGGTTGGAACTATGGGACAAGAATATGAGATTTACGGCATGCACGGCACTAAAGGAAAACCTGTGGAAAATGATCTACAGGTGGTACCATACACCAGTGAAATTAGCGAAGATTTATAAGTTGAAGGATAAAAGATGCTGGAAATGTAGAGAGGTAGAAGGTGACCTCTACCATATGTGGTGGTCGTGCTGCAAAGTGAGAGGCTTTTGGGAATTGGTCTATAATGAACTTAAAAAAATCTTGAAATATACATTTCCCAAAAAGCCAGAAGCCTTTTTGTTAGGAATGGTCGGTAAAGAAATTAAAAAAGAAGATAAGACCTTGTTTCTATATGCCACGACAGCTGCAAGAATTATGTTAGCACAAAATTGGAAATTAGAAGTAATACCTAACATAAGTGAGTGGCAGGTTAAAATGATAAATTATGCTGAGCTTGATAGAATATCAGGAAGATTAAGGGACCAAGACGAACAGAAATTTCATGATAATTGGAAGAAATATTTAATGTATATGGAATCTAAATCTCAGGTGACACTGGCGGGAAAGGCCTATGTAAAAGAGTTAAAAAGTATGCGACTATATAATTTATTCGATACTTACCAAAGGAGTGGAGGGAAGTCCAAGGCTCAGTTGAGATTAACTCAGTTATATATTTTATTTATGATTTGTGAAGTGGATATAATTTGTATAAGGTATGTGGTGGACTTTTTGTTTATGTTTTTCCTGTATATATGTGCAAATATGAATAAAAATTTATGGGGGGGGGGAACCAGGAGAAGCCAGCCAGAAACCTTGTATCTCACCTGCAGAGTTAGCTGTCAAAAAGTACTCTAATCACCAACAGCGCATTTCACAGTACGGCATTCTTATTGTCCATTGGCAGCCCGTTCCCAGGTTTTAAGCGGTGGAATTTAGCTTCCTTTCCTCTCTTTTTGCAGGGAAATACAGTTCACACCTTTCCCCCCTCCTCTCCTGCAGCCAAGGGGGGAAATCACTTGTTTTGATGTTAGAGTTATAGTCCTTTTCAAATGTCTTTCAGGGTTTTAGCTTACAAGTTCGTTGCTTTACTCTATTTACAAAGAGCGGAAGGCAGACTTCCTGTTTATGCCTCCCCGCTTCGGTGCCAAATTACGTCTTTGTTCTCCTTTATTTCCAAAATTAACCTACTCACGGGTAGTTGTTTTTGCAGCCAGATTGTCACAGGAAAAAGGTAGCGCTCTCCGGTAACGGCTGTGCGGCTTCGCTCCACGGAAGAAGCAGTTAACTCTCAGCACGGCGCCACTTTCCCCGCTTCGCTCCGGAGCCCGTAGTTGGGCTCCTTTACAAATTGGGGGGGGGGGGGCAAAAGGTGCCCGCCGAGTCCCACAGTCACAGGCTTCACCCGCCTGTGATTTTTTAAAGGGTCCCCGCCATTACTGATGGCGCCACCCTGGAAGTCTCTTTGCCCAAATGTCATTGCCAGGAAATGCCATGACCCCACCCCCATCCTGGTTTCCCCGTGCTGCTTTGGTGAGGCCTGGTGGGGTTAGGGTTAGGGTTAGGGTTAGGGTTAGGGTTAGGGTTAGGGTTAGGGGTAGGGGTAGGGGTCGGGGAAGGGGTAGGGTTAGGGGTATGTGTAGGGGAAGGGGAAGGGGTAGGTTTAGTGGTTAGGGTTAGGGGAAGGGGTTAGGGTTAGGGTTAGGGTTAGGGTTAGGGTTAGGGTTAGGGCTAGGGGTAGGGGTAGGGGTAGGGGTAGGGGTAGGGGTAGGGGTAGGGTTATGTGTAGGGTTAGGGTTAATGATAGGGTTGGGGTAGGGGTAGGGTTAAGGGTAGGGTTAGGGTTAGGATTAGGATTAGGATTAGGTTTAGGGTTAGGGTTAGGGTTAGGGTTAAGGTTAAGGTTAGGGTTAGGGTTAGGGTTTGGGTTAGGGTTAGGGTTAGGGTTAGTGTTAGGGTTAGGGTTAGGGTTAGGGTTAGGGTTAGGGTTTAGGGGTAATAATAATAATAATAATTTATTATTTATACCCCGCCCATCTGGCTGGGCTTCCCCAGCCACTCTGGGCGGCTTCCAAAAGAATATTAAAATACTATAATACATCAAACATTAAAAGCTTCCCGAAACAGGGCTGCCTTCAGATGTCTTCTAAAAGCCTGGTAGTTGTTGTTCTCTTTGACATCTGGTGGGAGGGTGTTCCACAGGGAAGGCGCCACTACCGAGAAGGCGCTCTGCCTGGTTCCCTGTAACTTGGCTTCTCGCAGTGAGGGAACTGCCAGAAGGCCCTCGGTGCTGCACCTCAGTGTCCGGGTAGAACGATGGGGGTGGAGACGCTCCTTCAGATATACTGGACCAAGGCCGTTTAGGGCTTTAAAAGTCAGCACCAACACTTTGAATTGTGCTCGGAAATGGGTAGGTGTAGGGGTAGGGGTAGGGTTACTTTTAGGGGTAGGGTTATGATTAGGGTTAGGAATAGGATTATGGTTAGGGTTAGGGTTGCGCGGGGACTCTCTTCCACGGCTCCCGAAATTGCCTCTGTGCATGCCCAGACTCCGGAAATCGCTTCTGCGCATGTCCACAGTGCCAGAAATTGCTTCTGGGTTAGGGTTAGGGTTAGGGTTAGGGTTAGGGTTAGGGTTAGGGTTAGGGTTAGGGTTAGGGTTAGGGTTAGGGTTAGGGTTAGGGTTAGGGTTAGGGTTTGGGATTGGGTTTGGGTTTGGGTTTGGGTTTGGGGTAGGCGTAGGCGTAGGGGTAGGTGTAGCGTTAGGGTTAGGGTTAGGGATTGGGATTGGGTTTGGGTTTGGGTTTGGGTTTGGGTTTGGGTTAAGAGTAGGCGTAGGGGTAGGGGTAGGTGTAGGGGTTAGGGTTAGGGTTAGGTTTGGGGGTGCTTTTCAACATCTGTGAATGCGCAGAAGCATTTTCCGGCACCGCAGAAATGTGCAGAGGCAATTTCTGGCATGGCACTGCGCTGGTCTGGCCCATGGATGATCTCCACAGGAGTGATCTGGCCCATGCCCAGTCAGCCTTCCCAACCCCTGTCGGAGAGCGCTGACCTTTTTTCTTCTGACAATTTGGCTGATAAACAACAACCCGTGAGTAGGCCAAGTTTAAAGACTGAAAACTAAAAGGAAAATAAGGCATAATTTGGTACTGAAGCGGGAAGGTGTAAAGAGGAAGTCCACCTTCCGGTTTGTATAAAGATCAAAGCAAAAACTGTTTAAGCTAAATACTGAGAAAGGAGTGCTAAAAAGACTTAAATTCCAAACGTCAAACCAGAGGAATTCCCCCCCTGAGTTGAAGGAGAGGGAGGGAAGAAGAGAAAGTATTTTCTGCTTATATTAAAAATCTGAAAGGAGAAGGAAAGAGACTTAAGACCACCACTCAATTCCTGGGAACGGACTGTCAAGATTAAATTGAACTCTTGCATTGAGAACCTGCACTTTTTAAAGACAATGTAACTTGTTGCTAGATAACTCTGCAAGTGAGATACTCTGAAACAGTTGAAACTGCTTTTAATTTTCTTGAAGGGGGGCTTTTGAAAAACTGACAAGACATTTTGTTGCATTATTATTGACTGTTACTGTGTCCCCCTAGAGGCCTACTGAAATTGCTACAATTGGTTGGGGAATTTTCCATTTTCAACCAGCCTGTGAAAGTCTTACAGAAAAACAAGTCTGACTGTGGGAGTGACCTTGACTTAGAGATAAAGTGCCATGGATGAGAAGGTAACAAAAGTGGATGAAAAGACAACAAGATCAGGCAAGGTTAGACTCCAACAGACTAGTGCAATACTGCAGCAACGCAGAGCATCTGCATCTGGCCCCCCTGTACCACAAGGGGAAGATCCAACACAAGCCGGGGCAAAGGGGATGACATCAGAAGAAGGATTTATTTCAGTTCTTAGCAAGATTTACGAAACTTTGGATAAATTAAGTAAACAAGTCACTGAAGCAACAAATAAAATTGACCAGAATACTACAAGTATTAATAATTTGAGCCAGAAGGTGAACTCGAACACAGAATCAATTGAAAAGTTACTGCAGGAATCAGCATCAAATCAAAAGATAGCTCAAGAGGCAAAAGAAAAAGCAGTGGCAGTAGAAGAAAAGATAATTCCGATAAATAAACAGCTTGGGGACCATCAGTCGCAGCTTGGGGCCCACCAGGCACTTTTGTCTATGATTGAATTGAAGGAGAAGCAGACCAATCTAAGGGTCAGGGCGGTACCTGAGCTTGAGAAAGAGAACTTAAGTGACTTTTTGACACAGGAATTTGCAGGATTCTGGAAACTGGATGATAAGCAAGATTTTAAGATACTAAAGGCTTTCAGACTTGGAAGAGAAGGGAGAAAGAACAGGGTGAGAGACTGTTTGATCACCCTTCGATCAAAAGAGGAGAGAGACAAAATATTGAACCTGCATTACCAGAATACCTTGATAATTCAGGACTCAAGAGTGGAGATATTTAAGGATATCCCGAAACAACTTTTGGACCTCAGGTCCAATTATACAGATCTGGTGTCATTGCTGAAAGGAAACAGAACCATTTTTAGGTGGGAATTTCCTCAAGGCCTATCTTTTACCTTTAAAGGTAAAAAGTTTAAAATAAGATCAGTGGAGGAGAAAGAAAAATTTCTGAGAGACCACGAAGAAGACTTGCAAAAAGGAGTGGAAGGAGAACCAGGAGCCTCACGACTAGCAGCATTAGACAAAGTATTACCACCTTTGGGATTGGACAAACTACAGAAAGTGATACCACCATCAGAACAAGAGGAGTTATTGGGAGCAGTTGGAGGGAAATAATTTAAATACATCATGTCTCTGCAACTATTAAGTTGGAATATTCATGGACTGAATTCCCCAGAGAAAAGGAAAAAAGTTTTTCATTTGTTGAAAAAGGAACATTTGGACCTAATTTGCTTACAGGAAACACATGTGATAAGGCTACACAGGAAAATATTGATTAACAAGAGACTGGGTCAAGAATTTATTTCATCAGATAAGGTTAAAAAGCGAGGAGTAGTTATTTATGCAAAAGAGAGCCTTTCAACGAAATTTGTTTTTAAAGATGACCAAGGCAGATTTATTGCAATTGAAATTCAAACACAAGGAGAAAAATTCTTAATAATTGGAGTATATGCACCGAATGAGGGGAAATCTGAATTTTATAAAAAGCTGCATGAGACTTTGTTGGACTATATGGACTATAACATTATTTTGATGGGAGACATGAATGGAGTGGTATCCACAAATATGGACAAGTCGCAGAGACAGGTAGTTACGAAAGATGGTAGACTACCAAAAACCTTCTTTGAAATGACTGACAATATGGATTTGACTGACATTTGGAGAATTAGGAATCCCTTGGCAAGAGAGGGAACCTTCTTTTCTGAAGCCCAAAAGACATGGACAAGAATTGACCAAATCTGGATCACTAGAGGACTGGCACCGAAGACTAGAAAAGTTGAGATCGGCCCTAAAACATGCTCCGACCATAATGCCATGAAAATGGAGATGAAATTAACACCAACTGGTTCCTTCAGATGGAAGATGAATGACACCTTGTTTAGAGATCAAGAGGTGACTAAGAAGGCCCCAAAAACTTTGAGAGATTATTTTGAGATAAATCTGAAAACCAATGTGGAAAAAAGAGTAATCTGGGATGCAAGTAAAGCAGTTATGAGGGGGTTTCTGATCCAACAGAATTCATTAAAGAAGAGAGCCCAAAATGAGAAAAAAGAAAAAAAAATTGGAGAAAATAAAAGAGGGCGAGAAGAAATTGAGAGTGAAACCTAATTCACAAGAGATCCTGAGAGAAATAAAGTTACATCAAGTGCAATACATGAAGATGATAAATCAGGAAATTGAATGGAAAATTAAACAAATGAAACAAAGGACTTTTGAATCGGCAAATAAATGTGGGAAATTGCTAGCTTGGCAGATGAAGAAAAGACAAAAACTTAATACTATTACTAACTTGGACGTGGAGGGGAAAAATATTCAGAATCCAGTGGAAATTAGAAAATGCTTCCAGAGGTACTTCAAACAATTATATACACAAGGACCCCAGAAAGAGTTTGATATAGATCAGTTTTTGAAAACAAATGGACTACAAAAAATCCCTCAAGAAAATAAGATAATGTTGAATCACAAAATTACGGAACAGGAGGTAGAAGGTGCCATCCAGCGTATGCAGTTGGGAAAATCTCCAGGGCCAGATGGATTAACCTCAAAATACTACAGAACTTTGAAAGACTGGGTAACTCAATCATTAAAGGAGGTTTGCAATGAAATTTTGGAGGGGGAAAAGGCGCCAGAGTCGTGGAAAGAAGCATTTATTACACTTATACCGAAAATTGAGTCTGAAAAGACAGAACTTAAGAGCTACAGACCCATATCCCTGTTAAATGTGGATTATAAAATATTTGCTGATATTTTGGCTAAAAGGCTAAAAAAAGTATTAGGGGAAGTGATTCACAAGGACCAAGCTGGCTTTCTCCCAGGTAGACATTTGTCTGACAATACGAGGAATATAATTAATATTTTGGAGAAATTGCAGGAAGACATTAATACTAAAGGAGTTCTAATTTTTGTGGACGCCGAGAAAGCCTTTGATAATATTTCTTGGAGTTTTATGAAGAAAAATCTTCAGGAGATGGGGGTTGGTCAAGAGTTTGAAAATGGTATAAGTGCAATTTATTCAGAACAAAAGGCTAAACTAATAGTGAATAATGTGGTGACAGAGGAATTCAAGATAGAGAAAGGGACACGACAAGGCTGCCCAATTTCCCCATTACTTTTTATTTCCGTCCTGGAGGTTCTGTTAAATATGATTAGAAGGGACCATTTGATTAAAGGTATAATGGTCGGAGCTAAACAATACAAATTGAAAGCCTTTGCAGATGATCTAGTACTGACATTACAGGAGCCAGAGTCTAGTACTAAAAGGGTATTAGAACTGATTCATGAATTTGGTCATGTGGCAGGATTTAAGCTGAATAAGTTAAAAACCAAAGTCCTTGAGAAAAAATTAACAATGATTGAGAAAGAGAGGTTTCAGATTGAGACAGGTTTAACAGTGGTCAAGAAGGTTAAATATTTTGGGATCAACATGACAGCTAAAAATGGGAACTTGTTTAAAGACAATTATGAAAAATGTTGGACGGAGGTTTAAAAAGATTTAGAAATATGGTCAAACTTGAAGCTTTCCTTGTTGGGTCGAATTGCGGTTATAAAGATGAATGTACTGCCAAGAATGTTATTTTTGTTTCAATCATTACAAATTTTAGACAAGATGGACTGTTTCAAGAAGTGGCAGAGAGACATCTCTAGATTCGTCTGGCAGGGCAAAAAGCCCAGAATAAAATTTAAAATATTAACTGATGTAAAAGAAAGAGGGGGGTTTGCCCTGCCAGACCTTAAACTTTACTATGAATCAGCAGCTTTCTGCTGGTTGAAGGATTGGCTACTTCTTGAGAACACTGACATTTTGGATCTGGAAGGTTTTAATAATGTTTTTGGGTGGCATGCATACTTGTGGTACGGCAAGGTTAAAGCGCATAAAGCATTCAAAAATCATATTGTCAGGAGAGCACTGTTTAATGTTTGGACAAGGTATAAGGAATTACTTGAAAATAAAACCCCAAAGTGGTTGTCACCAATGGAGGCGAAGGCTCAGAAAAGACCCAATATGGAGGCCAAATGGCCAAAATATTGGGAGATTTTGGAGCAAGAAGGAGACAAATTGAAATTGCAGAGTTTTGAGAAACTAAAAGATAGAGTGCGAGATTGGCTTCATTATTACCAAATAAGAGAAGCATATAATTTGGACAAAAAAATTGGCTTCCAGGTGGAAAAATCAAAGTTGGAAACATAACTGTTAGAACCCAAAACTAAGATTTTGTCAAAGATGTATAACTTGCTGTTGAAATGGAATACGCAGGATGAAACGGTGAAATCTGCAATGATTAAATGGGCACAAGATGTTGGACATAATATTATGTTCGCTGACTGGGAACAGTTGTGGACCACAGGTATGAAATTTATGGCATGTAATGCCCTAAGAGAGAATATTATGAAAATGATTTACAGGTGGTACATGACACCAGTCAAGCTTGCAAAAATCTATCATTTGCCCGATAATAAATGTTGGAAAAGTAAGGAAACTGAAGGTACATTCTTTCACCTTTGGTGGACGTGCCCAAGGATTAAGGCTTTCTGGGAGATGATATATAATGAACTGAAAAAGGTATTTAAATATACCTTCCTGAAGAAACCAGAGGCCTTTCTCCTGGGCATAGTCGGCCAATCGGTGTCAAAGAAGGATAGAACTTTCTTTATGTATGCCACAACAGCAGCAAGAATACTCATCACAAAGTATTGGAAGACACAAGATCTACCCACCCTGGAAGAATGGCAGATGAAGGTGATAGAGTACATGGAATTGGCAGAAATGACTGGCAGATTCCGAGACGAGGGAGAAGAGGTGGTGGAAGAAGAATGGAAAAAATTTAAAGACTATCTACAGAAATACTGTAAAATTAATGAATGTTAAAGGGATGTTGGATTGAAAACAAGCGGTGTTGGTTAAAAAATTAACAAGAATATGTAAATATGGATTGATAATGGTGGAAAATATATATTTATTATAGGTTAAGATGTTGAGTAAGGATAAATGATAGATGGTAAGGATTTGCTGAACTAAATATCTGAACTGGAATACAAAAAGGGAGGTGTGAGGAGGTCAAGAAACTAGTGAATGAAGTATAAGATACTGTCAGGGCCTCAGGAACAGAGGCACAGGGGAGAGAGGAAATGGGGAGCATAGACTTTACGCCAAACTGGAGAAGTGCCAGTTCGACGTGACGGAGGTGGATTTCCTGGGCTACAAGCTGTCCGACAAGGGACTCGCCATGGACAGCGCCAAGGTCCGCTCGGTGTTGGACTGGAAGAGCCCGCGCAATCGGAAGGAGGTCCAGAAGTTTGTCGGATTCGCCAACTTTTATCGCAAGTTCATCAAGGGGTTCGCGAAGGAGACGGCGGCAATCACGGGCACCCTCAGCTCCAAGAAGAAGAAGTTCACCTGGACGGATCAGGCGGAGCAGTCTTTTCGGAGACTCAAGCGTCTCTTCGCGTCCGAAGAACAGCTGCTACACGTAAACCCCGGCAAACCAATGAGGGTCGAAACGGACGCCTTGGACAGAGCGGTCGGGGCGGTCCTGTTGCAGCAAGATCCGCAAGGGAACTGGAGGCCCTGCGCATTCTACTCCAGGAAACTCAGCAAGTCGGAACAGAACTACACCATCTGGGACAGGGAGTTGCTGGCCATTCATGCAGCCTTCAAGGCGTGGCGGCACTTCCTCATCGGAGCCAGACACACTGTGCAGGTCCGCACGGACCATAAGAACCTGGAGTACTGGCGCACGGCAAGGTTCCTGAACCAAAGACACATCCGCTGGGCGGAGTTCTTTGCGGATTTCGACTTCAGGATAGAATACATCCCGGGAGACAACAACGTCATGGCGGATGCACTCTCCAGGAAACCGCAGTATCTCGAGGAAGCGGCACCGGTGGCGGCCAAACACATTTTCGCACCGAAGGCGTGGGCATGTGCTTCAGCCACCGTGGACCTGGACGCGGTGCGTCGCGCGCTGCAGACGGATCCGTTCGCACAATCCAAGATGGAGGAGGTGCGAAGGGGCACAGCGAAGGACGACGAGTTCCAGATACGCGACGGACTGCTCACCCGCAAAGGGGCTCTCTACGTGCCGGGAGACGACCTCCGCGCGAAAGTCCTGCAGCAGTTACACGACGCGCCCAGCGCTGGGCACTTCGGCAAGGACAAGACGGCGGAACTAGTAGCCAGAGACTTTTGGTGGCCCCAGATGCGGGGAGAGGTCGCGGATTACGTTGCCAGTTGTGACACTTGCCAAAGGGCCAAACCCGTGCACAGGAAGCCGGCGGGACTGCTGGAACCGCTACAGACGCCGCTCGAACTGTGGGAGAAAGTGGCCCTGGACTTTGTCACAGATCTGTCCAGCTCGCGAGGCAAAACAGTGGTACTCGTGGTCGTAGACCTGTTCACCAAGATGGCACACTTCATTCCTTGCGCGAAGGTGGCCACAGCGGAACAGACCACCAAGCTGTTCATAGACCACGTGTTCAAAGTTCACGGCTTGCCACGGTCTATCCTGTCCGACCAGGGTCGCCAATTCATCTCGAGCTTCTGGCAGAAGCTGCTGGGCATCCTGAACGTCAAGATCAACTTAGCGTCGGCACGACACCCGCAGACCAACGGACAAGCGGAGAGGGTCAACGC